>NC_088302.1:3566337-3586337 GCF_032854445.1 Liolophura sinensis | reverse complement strand
CTCATAGCTGAAAATAACAACTGAATAAAATAACCCAAAGGCTAAATCGTTTGTCCACAGTGAATTGGATGAATTACTGGCCGATGTATCTGTTCGGAGTTATGTTTGAGAGTGTCAGTCCTGGCCTAATCTTACGTGTCCAGTATGTATAAATCTTGGGGGGGGGGGGGGGGGGGGAATATGTGACCTGATGGAGTTGAATGCGTTTTTTAACGCCAGGATACCTATAAAATCCCAATGAGAATAACAAAAGTGATACCATCACTTGACAAATGACTGTGAAGATAAATCCATATTACAAACGAGGATAAAATAAATAGATATTTCATCAGATATATGACTACTGTTAGGTGATCATATCTGATGTGACCGGATGGCTAATGTGTTGTTAGTTCAGTGTTAAGATGTTCCATAAAGATAGACAACCTCAATCGGCATTCCTGCTGTAAATGGCGTTTGAATGCGGTGCACATCGACCTTTCCAAGCAGATATCAATATGCCAATGTTTGTCTGAAGCTACAGATGAGTAGACGAAAGCTTGTGTACGACTAAAACTGCGCTCAGTATACATATATAATGTGTAGGACAAGTCAACGTATTGAAAACATGAACGAGTGAAGATATTTCAAAGGGATATACTTTAATGGGTGATAAATAGTTCTGTTAACATTTCATGCCACGTCTGTTCATGTTCTTGCATTCCTGCCGTTACTTATTGTTTATTGTTCTGTTGACGACCTTTATTGCGTTTTGTTACCAAAGAGATCTTCAATATTAAGCGAGCAATGAAAACTATTTTCATTTTACATAACAAAAGACAACTTGTTATATTGGTAGGACGGCAATTGTAAATGCCACATCAGAATCGAGTAGCAATTGTGTTGTGGGCATGGTTGTGCGTTGACAACGGCACTTTTCGTGGGGACGTATTATTGTGCATATTGCGTGTAATTTGGCCGGCAAATGTTGTTAAATGTGCTAGGTATTTGTTACCAACAGAAAGGTTAATTATTAATGAACAAGTTGAGGAATATTTTTGTGAAACAGGTTAATGTGTATGGAAGCAGGAGACCGGATCGTTTTTGGAATGTATATGATGCATAACCTGTATGGTATCTGATGCCATAACTCAAGCCTATTTGCTAGGAGAACATCACGGCATTCTAATGATTGGTATCTCATCTGATGTATGTATATACATAATTAATATAATAAAGACATACAACACGGAGAGCAAGTCCAGAACACCGACGACAGTGTGTTAGCCGCCAAATGGTCATGCGTAGCCGGTGAAATACGGTCTCTTGCCAATTTACCTGTCAGGGTTTTATTCCAACTATTCACATAATTAATTAAACAGATGCAAATTACACAGCCCCTAGGACCATGGCTTAAGCAGGATTAGGTAAAAAATATGCAGTGGTGTTAATAGCAAGTTATTAGATGTCACTGGTTTAGAATTACGCAAAATGCAAATGTAAATGTGCATTGTAGCTAGGACTTTACATGGATGTACGATTTATCTATCAGACAGAATGACAAATGCCGAAGAGGTAGTATAAGTTAGTGGAATTTGTGTTTAAGAAATTTAATTATGTTCTAACAGTTTTGAGCAATTAAACTTATGGACGGCACCGTTAATGATATCGAAGACGGAAAACAACGGGAGTACCACAAGAAGTCAGATGGAATGGTACCTCCATTTTGACATGTCATTAGTGACATCGCTCTAGGAGGGCGCCTCTGTGACGTGCAGTCTGAAAAGCTGCCTGATCTATAACTATGTGTATCACGTGGTATTCTGTCGATTCCCCATGTGCGATATAAAAGACTTTGACACAAAGAGAGTAAAACCAGAGCAGTGACGACAGTGTAATAGTTGGCAGATGGTCTCACATATTACCCGTGAAACACAGCGTCATGTCAGTTAACCCCAGTCAGGGTTTCAACTCAACTGTCCATATAAATGCTTAAATAATACTTAAGCAGTAGCAACTCAATCAGCCCCTCGCACAACGACATAAGTAGAAATAGGTGAAATAAATTTATAAAATAAATAAAGAAATGCTCTGATGATATTTGCTATGCATTTGACGTCAGTGGTTTAGAATGGTTGGAAATGCTGTATTGTCATTACACTAAATATGCTAACATTAAAACGCTGCAAATGGGCCATGCCTCGGGACTCCACTGACTCCACCATCAGAAACACGGTATGACGGCAGCCATGCCTCGGGATGGTGGCTCCACCATCAGAATCACGGTGTGACGACAGCCATGCCTCGGAATGGTGACTCTACCATCAGAATCACGGTGTAACGGCAGCCATACCTCGGGATGGTGACTCCACCATCAGAATCACGGTGTGACGACAGCCATACCTCGGGATGGTGACTCTACCAGCAGAATCACGGTGTGACGACAGCCATACCTCGGGATGGTGACTCCACCAGCAGAATCACGGTGTGACGACAGCCATGCCTCGGGATGGTGACTCTACCAGCAGAATCATGGTGTGACGACAGCCATACCTCGGGATGGTGACTCTACCAGCAGAATCACGGTGTGACGACAGCCATACCTCGGGATGGTGACTCCACCATCAGAATCACGGTGTGACAGCAGTGAAACAGCTGGCAAATGATCTCACACAACCGTTGAAAAACGGCCTCTCGCCCATTTACCCCATTCTGGGTTTCACTCTTAACTCTTCATGTAAATGCATAAATAATAGCAATTTACACGTTCCATTACACCACGGATTAAGCAGAACCAGGTAAAAATATGCAGTGATGTTATCTGCAATTTATTAGACGTAACTGGTCCAGAATTACTCAAAACGCTGTGTCGTGATCACATATAACAAACAATCACATTAAAACAATGCTCAGGGACCAGGTTTCGGGGATGCTTAGTCCACCAGCAGAATTATACAAAGACTTCAGCATATATAGTAAAACCAGAGCAATGTGATAGTCGGCAAACCGTCGCACACAACCCGTGAAATCCGGCCTCTTGTCTATCCACCTCAGATAGGGTTTTACTCCAACAGTAAACAACATCAACTTATTCGCCCCCTTGTACTACGTCTTAAACAGAATTAGGTAAAAAAAACTACAGTTGTGTTAATTACGAATGTTATATTTTTTGTGGTTTAAAGAATAATTATTTAAAGTATTGGATATATCAACAACTACACCATGTGCCGTTTGACTTTGAAAGGATATTCACACAATCTGTCTTCACCATTTTTTGAAAAGGTTTTCCTTTTCATTCGATGTCATTGAGGGTTTGTCTTTGGATCTGGCTCCTTTAAATGATTAGCCCCTTGCAAAAAGAGAACAGAACCTCTGTTCTTCATAAGCGCTGGATGAGAAAAGAGAAATATGTTTTCTGTTTTGACGCATCTTGCAAGCTTCAACTGATCGACTACATGCTTTATTGTTACGAAATTGTCAACCGTGCAACTGTAGGTAAGTGAAACGTCCGACCTAGAAAACGTTATGGAGGTACGTCAGGCTACTCCCCTTCTTGTGTTTCACACGTGACTTCGGTGTGTTTCATTGATATGATCTTTCAGTGCCCAAGCTTAGTTCCTTAGACTTTTTCTGTAGTGAGGCGTGTTAGTTCCCCTGGCTGATATTTTCTTTGGCTTTCTTTTTTCTGCCTGATGAACGTTTTTCTTCTATTCTTCCTCTACTTTTTTTCCTCCTCCACATCAAAAACTTCCTCTTTGGCGCCAGATTCACACACACGTGGGGAAAAATGTCCACCTTGACTGCCTTGAACCAGGATTCTTTTGAATCTGTGGATTCCGCAACGTTTCACATTTCCGTATAGGATCCAGCTCCAAAAAGGAAATCCAGCACTGGTAGGCAAAGATCCTCAGTCAGTTTTCTGTCATACTTTGTTACCATGTTCTCTTCTACGGTCATCTTCATGTTTTGCAATATCTCAGTTAAGAGTGAAGGCCGATTAATATGAGTTATCAAATCGGACACTTCGTCATTGATTGCATGTAGTTCTCCATATTCTTTGCATGGTTTTGTTGTAATTTCATACTTGTTTTACTTTCTTTGGTTTTTGGCGTTAAACGTGGTTTGGGGTATTGGGCTTGCGATTATGCATACTGGAACATCCTGTCTTCGACAATCTCTGACGCAATTTTACCACACCGTTTGATTATGCAGTCCAGTAATGTTGGTTGTCCGATTGTTGTTCGATTCAAGGTCCTTGAAATCGGCTTGTGCAATTGCCAACTAATCTCATTTGACAACAGTTCAAAGCACTTCATTGTAAACTTGTGCAAACTATTGCTACTTTTGGTGATTTTCCTTGTTGCTCTACTCACTGCCTTTGAATCTTCTTTGAGGCTCTCCTCCTAAGAGGATCCAACGCTTGCGCACAAAAATGCGTTTTCCATTAGACGTTGTTTCCACTCTCTCTTGTATATTCTTAATCCTTCAACTTTTGAAAAGTCTCAGTCAACAGGGAAGATTAATGGTGGTTATTAATGGTTGTGCAAACTGTTTTTGCTTTTTGGTGACTCTCTATCTTTGTCAGGTGTGTAATGATTAGTTGAAGAACACTGACGATTACAAAGACATTGTATGAGCCAGAATATACACGTATTATGACCCGTAAGCAACTCACCGCTACCATTTGCCAACTATTACACTGTCTTACTCTGGCTACTCTGGCTTTACTCCACGTGCTGTGGTCGTTCTATGTTCTATTCCTGCATATAGCGGGAATCTGTTGGTGAACTAAGCATTAAATGTGATACGAATACAACATTTTGAGTTATTCTATTATTGCAATTAATATCACTGCTTCATTAGGCCTATATTATACTTAATTGTGCTTAAGCAACGGTGACAGCGAGCGTGTAATTCGCTACTATTTAAGCATATATATGAACTGGTAGAATAAAACCCTAACTGTGGTAAACTGAAAAGTGGACGTATTTCAGCGGTTACGTGTGAAAGCTGTCATACCCTCGTGTCTGTTTAAGTTTCACCCTGTATGCTGTAAGTCTTTCATATTAACGACCATCGGAAGGTCACTCTATCAACGTGCCGTATTTGTTTGTACTAAGGAATAACTCTAATCCGTCTCGATCATCCCTGGCTGAATTGATCGATATTTTACCAATATAAATCTGCGGAAACAGAGTAACAAGTGGGTAATCGATATTGTCACAAGTTGATGTTAATGTCTTTGCTACTCTTGTTGCTTTTTCATACTACTGTATGTCATCGATCCATGCTGATTATTCATCCCTCACCAATGTTAATAGGTTTGACTAATGTTCACGAAAGCATTTAGTTTCGCGTGGTAGAGCATGATTTTTCAGTGGTAAGATAGAGTATTTAAGCTTAGTCGTGAGGGATGTTTAGTCCAGATACTCAGTGACCCACGTGACAGTATGATCGGACGTGATCATATCTGCTACCGATATAGGTGGCGAGTCAGTTGGTTTCATCACCAAATAGTACAAGTATGGACGTCGTCGGCCTGGTAATGGGAGTAAAACTTTTCTAGTAGCGTCAGAGTAGAAACCAACATTTTTCGATTTGGCTAAAACCAAATCTCAGTAATGTAATTCTTCGCGGTTTGATGAATGCAACCGGACTATTCGTTCTCTGGCTTGTCCTCATTGCAGCAAAAATTGTCCATGGTCCAAGTCTTCTCGGTGCATGGTTGTTTGTCGACATTTTCTGCAACAGCTTTTATTACCACACTCGGTGTAATTATAGTTGTGGTCACAGGTAGGTAAACAGGTTAGTTAGGGAAGTGACATTGCTTGTTTACACTTCTTTTAATTTATTTATTTGATTGGTGTTTTACGCCGTACTTAAGAATATTTCACTTATACGACGGCGGCCAGAATTATGGTGGGTGAATTATGGGCAGAGCCCGGGGGAAACCCACGACCATCCGCATTTTGCTGCAGGCCTTCCCACGTACGACCGGACAGGAAGCCAACATGAGCTGTACTTGAACATCACAGCGACCGCATTGGTGAGAGACTCCTGGGTCATTACGCTGCGCCAGCGCGCTAACTGAGCCACTTCCTTTAAACTCCTCCAACGACAAGCTTGGCAACGAAGGGACAATGTTGTTATATTTACTTATTCGGTTGTTGCTTAACTACACGCTCAAGAATTTTTTACTTATGCGATGGCGGTCATTTTTATCGGTGGAGGAAACCGAAGTGCCGACGTAAACCAGTGACATTTGGCAAGTTACTGATGAACTTTCCCACATGTATTGGTGGAAGATAAGGAGTCTTCAGCGAAACATAGAAGAGTCTTGGCCCCTTCTCTTTGCATGACTTGGTCCTAATTTCGCACTTCATATACCCTACTTCGTTCTTTGGTGGTTGAGTTGAGCGTCGTTTTGGGAATTCCCCTTGGGATTATTGACCTGTGGTGCCCTTATTTGTTGACCGCTGGTACACGAGTGTCTGTTTCAATGCATAGAATAGGTATTATTACTATACCAAGAGGTCTGATGGTGTAGTATTAATGGAGATATAGATCAGACTGCTATTCACGTGGAAGACGCCGTCTGGTGGAACTACCGATATTCGAGAACCGCATGGATCACGCGATGGCTGGTGTTAAGTGTCACTAATATTTGCCTACCAGTGAGTTCAAGTCCAGCCCACTCCGGGTTCCTCGTGGGAAGATCTGCTAGCAACCTGTTGATGGTCGTGGGTTTCCTCGGGTTCTGTCCGGTTTCCCCTCACCACAATGCTGGCCGAAGTCGAATAAGCGAAATGTTCTTTGGTACCGGAAGGGCGTAAAACACCGATCATATAAATCAAATAAATCATTAAAATGCCAGATATGATGGGTTCATTTTAAGAACCAGCACAGAAAAGCACTATCCGTCGCGTGTTTCGCTGTCTACATTCTAGTTCAGCGTACCCATTTGCAGTTTCAAGCCTGGCAATCAGGTGTTTAATCCTTGTAGAGGTTTTCTTGCACATTCATCTCCTTTAAGCAAAACATATTTTTTCCTGGTATATTTTTCCTTAGGGTGTCTCTCTATGCAAAAGGACACGCTTCAACTAAAGGAAAAAAATTCGTACATGTTAACAATTTGTAACAGAACAAGTTCCTGACGCATGCTATACCAGTGTCCTTATACTGATTTGAACTCCAGCAAGTCCGGCTTAATAAGTAGCAATCTGTTACATGTAACGAACGGTGGAGATGGAGACTTCCACTTGGGATGGAATGCACGTCGAGTAAAATGTATTATTTCAGCAAATGAAGACATCGGGAAATAAGGGAGTTGCACGGGGAGCAAAAGTTATTCATTCACCGATTCTGACTGAGAAGCAAACGACATTTACCCTCGGGGAAAGACGTAAATCACTGCTGATCATTAGTTCGCTGTGTGCTCATGTCAGTCTGTCACTCATTTGTCTCAGCTGTGACGGACGGACGAACGGGAAATCGGCCTTCCTGTTAACTTACCTCAGGGCTTTATGGCAACTGTTCCCGTATATGCTGAAAAAGTCACAACGAAGACAACCCCAGCACCATGGCTTAAAGGACACATGGAAAGGAACAACAAAACGAGGAGTATGATTTTAAGGGACATGAAGAAAGATATGCCAAAACGATGAGAGAAAAAAATCCTTTTCGAGACATATTTTATTGATGTGAGTTAAATGTGATAATAACACAGCATTTGGAGTAATTCTAAACCAGTGAATTCTAACAAATTGAAATTAACATCACTACAGCCATGGGGGTGAGGGCGTGTAATTTTCTAGTGTTTTAGCATTTACATAAACAGAATAAAACCCTAGTTGAGGTAAACTGACATGAGGCCGTATTTTACTGGTTTACGAGGGACCAGTTGCCAGTTATCACACTGCCGTCGCTGCTGTGCTTTAACCCTCTATGCTGTAAGTCTTTTATTATATTATTCTCCCTGAGTGGTCGGGGATATTCGGGAAAGACGTCATCGATGAACGTGTTGTTATCACCAACACTCAGCTTAGCGCCCCCACAGGTGTTTTGGAAGTTATCACCGTTCACCTCACAACAGCAGGCTATCCAAATGTCTGGACTGGCCGCCCCAAGAAGAAAGCTGACAAACTTTTTGTACTTTTATATATTGGGCTACATAATATGCTACGTATAACGAGAGCCGAACCGCGCGTTTCACGTATCCTTTAAGAAGAAATACGTAAAGCAAATGTAGTGATGTTAATTGCAATTTATTAGATGTCACCGGTCTAGAATTACTCAGAATGCTCTGCTGTCATGAAATTTGATATACAGTCACATTAAAACAATGCAAACGGACAAGGCCTCGAGGATTGTGAGCCAACGAGCAAAATCCTGATTTATGCTAGCTTGGTAGGGCTGTGATTAAGTATACTATCACAGCCCTGTCTTGTTGCATAAGTTGATTGAACAACTTTGTTTTTCCCGTACTGTCTACAATACACAACTGCTCTCCGCCAAATAATATGTCTTTCCGTACTCATAGTCGTCTCAGCTATCTGTTACAGGTAGGTGTCCCCATGTTGCATCACTAGTAAATCCACACAAGCATGAAACTGGTGGACATTGTACGAATTCGAACTCCAACCGCCATGTTTGAATGCAAACTCCTCACAGCGCATATCGGTTCAATGGCGATAACCACGTTTCTGATGTACATTTACATGACTGTCACCACAACCAATAAGCATATTTTGTACAGAAATCATTTTACTGGCAAATGTTGATTATAGGTCCGCGCCCATGTCAAAATGTTAAACTTGTCTAGTGACAGTGACAAAATTGTGCACATGATTCCCCTCTGTGAGGAGTATGTATCTAAAAATGGCGGATCGAGTTGGAATTTATCCAGTTTCTACCAGATTTACGATTGTGTGGATTTACTAGTGATGACACATGGTGACACCTACCTGGAATTGATAGCTGAGACAACCCTGAGTACAGGGAGACACATTGCTTCGTGGACAGTAATTGTATATTTAGGACAGTACAGAAAGTGCAGAGGTGTTAAAGGAACTTAGGGAGCAAGACAAGGCGGCGGGAAGCGCAAAGGTGTTAAAGGAACGTAGGGAGCAAGACAAGACTGTGATAGTATACATAATCACAACCCTTCAGAGCAAGGCTTATGCAGGAATACAATTAGCACGGAGATCGGTTGGCCATGTTCCCAATTTAGCTCCCAGATTAACCGCTCCAAATTGTTGGATTCACAAACTTGGAACTCGGTCCTGTTACCAGCAAGGTCCTAAAAATGTGAAAGCTGTGCGTGACTAAAACATGTTCCCAGTGATCTTAAAGTTACTCTGAATGCATATCACCTTATAATATAACAACATTATTGTTATCACATTATAAGGTGAATAAAGAGGTGAACGTAACCGAAGAATACATTCGGACAACTGCCGAACTTCGCGAACCGCCATTTTAATCATACGGTGCTAAAGTGAACTCGACTGCTCTTCAGAAAATTAAGATCATCTTCCTTTTTTTTTCTCAATAGATACTAACAGTTCCTTCTGCTGATTATTAAAACAAAAATTAAAGACTCGCAAAGAAGTTGTCAACCGCCGTTTTAGTGGTGTACACCTACTTGGCTTCAATCCAAACGTTTTTTTGGGGGGGGGGTGTTGTTATGCCGAATGCTCCTGATTCGATTTGAAATTGGCAGGTAGCGAAGTTTGGCGTGCTGTCGATGTGCTCGGTACATTTGTGATAATTTTGATGTTATTGTTTTTATTAATAACAAGTAACGAAGAGATACGAAGTCAGAATTACTTTAGGATTAAAGGAAACATGTTTTTGTAGGGCACGGCTGTGACATGTTGAGGACAGCATACTAGATCGAAAAGATCGAGTTCCAGATTGGATAATGGAAGAGTGTACATCAGGGTTTCACACATGTCGTACATGTACGATAAGCGCACATACAGGACCAAAAACAGGACCAAAAAACCCGTATGTCGTACGGCGATTTGTGAAGCTGAGCACTGTATTTCTGAAAGCTAAGCTCGAAAGAATGAAACAAATTTCAGATCTAGAATAAAAAAGAAAAAACTGCAGCATAGAGAGTAAAACCGAACACACCATGCCATTTGTTAAGCGTAATCAAGTAAATCTTGATTTCAGGCCGTGAAGCAAGTAATCTACTTCTTACACTCATCCGTGTCACTTCTTAGGCAATATGAAATAGCTCTCATTTTCTCCGTCTCTTCCTCACTGATCTGAGGCTGAATACTTGTTTCAGCTAATCGTTTGGGGATAGTTTACGGGCCATTTAAACATTGGCAAACATCGTTGATTCATCCCAATTTAACCGGGTTTCACAGCGTTGTTTTGAAATGTACGATAGATGTCCGATTAGACGCTTATTTGTTGGGAACTCCGCGCTACCTAATCGAATTTATCCACTATATGTCCATTTACAATCAGAGACTACTCACTTTTGCCACGGCAACGTTCTGGTAGTGCAGTCATTTGCTTTCCGGCCCCATTCCCGTCAACTAAGCTAGCCAGACTTTCGAACTTCTCATCTTGTCCGTGATACAAAATAACCAATGCATACATTCGGCATCAAGCTATAAGTGCCCCCCTATCAGCAAATCTCTGTGTATGATGAGTACCTGCATGCCTCCGCGTGTACATCCGTAATATGTCTACATTAATGTGTAGCACTTTTCACTTAAGGGTGGCAGATACAAGTTTCTTGTCCGGGATTAGGTTCTGGTATTGAATATAATGGAAACATGTTTCGGTCAGTTGAGCATACATGTATAAAGATGATATAGATATGCATCACATGACAGTTGTTCGGTTTCTAAATTGTGCGTCTTCACAATCCAATCATTTCTTCAAATGATGGTTTGTTCGCGCCTCATTCCATACCGGGTAGGATCAATGACGGAAATCTTACAGAGGGCGACAGACAAAAAATCCAAAACCTAATTGGTTTACAATTAATGCAAAAGTTACACGGTTAAGGAACCCCTGATGGGACAGTGTTCTTTTAAATAGTTTTGTTTCTGGCTAATGGAAACCAAAGGAATATAAAAACCAAGTTCCGCCAACTATTGTGAAATAGCCAACCAGTCAAACGCCGGCATTAGAAATAGTAGTTTCGCATTTGGCTACTAAAGCGGTGGAAAATTACTTCCGCCGTATTTGTTTTTAGTTCTATTCTACTCTTTTACCAACGATTTGAAATCGTTATTATAGTATTGTAAAACCAAACTGTGCAACTTTGACCTACTTTTATATTTTTCTAACTTCTTCAGATTTTTCTTATTTTATTTTAGCCGATTTTGAGGGAGGACGGAAGCTTTCTCTCTTCTCGTTTCCCGCTATTTTAAAATTCTGGTCGGGGTTTTGCCATAACTTCTTACTTCAACTTTGTCTTTCTCGAAGTTAATTTTTTTTAGCAGCATCGTGGAGATAGATACAAAAAATGGTCAAATATGTCAAGTGTCAAAGCTGAACTCTAATACGTCCCCGAAACTTGTCTCAGCACCGGTTATTTGATGCCAATATGTCAGAGGGTGTCTGTCATGAACTGTGCTTAGACAGCTAAGAGCAGTTATCGGTGACCTTACCATTACCGAAGTGGAAGCAAGAAATGTTTAATTTGATTTAGGGACGTGAAGACCTGATTAGCCCCCATTTTCCTGAGCAGTCACATGTGTGGGCAGATAGTGCATTTACCCACAGGATGTTTTACGCATATGGAGAACAAAAAAAACTTGAATTTAATGAAAATGGCAAGAGGAAGTAGACAGGATTCTGTCAGCTTTGTAGTTAAAAAATGTCTAGTTTTTGCCAATGCCTCCAAAAAAAGTAACCAAGTTACACTTCTCGATGATCACCATTCGCTAGAACACATGTATAGCGTACTTGGCGTGTAGTAGTTAAGAAATCGGCTCTCAACTGTTAATGTTGGGTAAAGTCTAGTTCACAGCCGAGGTGACAAAGTAAGATTCTTGTATTTAAGCAGAACGTTCCTGGGAGCAAGTTGACGGAATGAAAATACATAGCTTCCAAAATTTACGTGTCACGGGAAAAGGTCAGGGGAATTGCATACGCAAACGGCTCCACGGCCTCCTGAACATTCCGTGGCGTATACAAGCGGGAATTCCTTAATATCTCGCCTTCGTGCCCTTCTAACAATTGTCACGGTAGCCATATTTTACACGTGTAACTGATGTTTTAGTGCGCTCTGCATGCGCATCGGTGTTTGACCTTTCATGTCACGGCATGTCAACTCGCTGTCAAAGCGTCTTTTGCTTGTTTAAAAAGTATCCAGTAATTCATACTTCTGTTTCACTTTCCAAACAGTATCGTTGGTCACCATTGCCTGTTGAGCTATTGAATAAGTTGGAATACTCAGGTAAGGTTGTGGCAAAGATGAAGTCAGTTTCAGAACATAACTGACATACCAAGAGGTCTAACGGGTTTAGGACATGATCTCACGTGACGAGTAACTCAAAACATACCCTATTTCCAAGAATTATCTAAAGTCGATGCCAATCGTCGTAAAAAGGTGCGCACTATTAATTGGATTTAGGCATTTTTGCACAGAACTTTGCTCAAAGAGTACCTAAACAATGTTATAATCGGGTGCACAAGTCATCCGGTCTAGGCGTGATGGCAAAGTCTCCGTGGCCAGATAAGGTGTAACATGATGGAGAGTAAAGTTAAAGATGCATGTTTATAACAGTACAAGTGGGAAATCAGGGGTGTATGTTTGACAGGATGGAGTGTGAAGTCAGGGATGTATATTTTTGAAAAGATGGAGTGTGAGGTTGGGGATGTATGTTTGTGACTGGATGGAGTGTGAAGTCACGGATGTATGTTTGTGACAGAATGGAGTGTGATATCCGGGATGGATGTTTGGGACAGGATGGAGTGTGAAATCAGGGATGTATGTTTGGGACATGATAGAGTGTGAAGTCTGAGATGTATGTTTGTGACAGGATGGAGCATGAGGTTTGGGATGTATGTTTGTGACTGGATGGAGTGTGAAGTCACGGATGTATGTTTGTGACAGAATGGAGTGTGATATCCGGGATGGATGTTTGGGACAGGATGGAGTGTGAAGTCACGGATGTATGTTTGGGACATGATAGAGTGTGAAGTCTGAGATGTATGTTTGTGACAGGATGGAGCTTGAGGTTTGGGATGTATGTTTGGAACAGGACAGAGTGTGGAGTCTGGGATGTATGTTTGTGACAGGATGGAGTGTGATGTTTGAGATGTGTGTTTGTGAAAGGATGGAGTGTGAAGTCACATGGAGTGTGAAGTCAGGGGTGTATGTTTGCGACAGGATAGAGTGTGAAGTCAGGGATGTATGTTTGTGACAAGATGGAGTGTGAAATCAGGGATGTATGTTTGTGACAGGATGGAGTGTGAAATCAGAGATGTATGTTTGTGACAGGAGGGAGTGAAGTCAGGGGTTTATGCAGTCAAAGGATTGAGGGTGAAGACTGGAAGGATGATTTTGTCAAAATGGAGTGTGACATGAGGTTATAAACGACTGGTTGTTCACCTAAGGTCTGTGGTAATGTCGAAAACAAAAGTAAAGGTGCTAGGCTTAGAAGAAAAAGGGAAAGAAGGGAACTGTGAATCCGTGTATTGTGACCTAAGGGAGGTAATCAACATAAAAATCAAGAATATCTCAGTTGTTTCCCTTGATTCCCATGGATTCTTTTTACTTGAAAATAAATTGCTAAATTTATTCATAACTTTTGTATTTTTATATCTTCTCATCACAGGACAATCACACAACGTTATAACTTATTAAAATTTATTGACTCTCTAAAAGTATCACAAAATACAGTCAATATATACCAGTGAAATAGAACTTTAAATATGAGGATGATGCATTTTTCACAAATAAATGTATACATTCCAGATGTAGAATCAAACCCAGTATAGCACACAAATGTAAGATACCAAAATACCATGGACAACCAGGAAAATGAATAGCTAACAGTACTACTATAGTAATTTACAAATAAAAACAAACAAGGCACCTCTATATGATGGAGAATAAAAGATAAAAATATATTTCCTAATTTAAAAAAATAGCTGATAGCTTTTGTTGAGATAACTGTTTTCATTTAAATGACTCATAATCACACAGAACTATCACAAAACAACAATAAATATACATATTTGATTCTTCAATCATCAACGCAAGAAAACAGATAGAATATTCCACAGAAACAACCATGAAAACACAGAATACAAAGTCTTTATGGCTTTTCAGTAATACATACCTTTCAGCAAACAATACAAAGTTAGTTTTGCAGGACGTTTTACATCACACATTTATGGCCTCAAAAACAACTCTGTGCAGACCTCTGAAAACCACTTATCTTCAGCCCTGTATAAGTTGCCGTGCTATACATGTACGTCTGTAATACTGCATAAACTTTTGATACAATGGAATAAATCTGAGTAGAATAAAGAGTACATGTATCAACAAATATATAGCATCTTATGAGAAAATCTACAGACCTGTTTTTTTTTATCAGGGGTTACCTTGTACAACAGAGCTCCCAGGGCAGTGTTTGAGGTCATGATACAGTAACATTCCAATGACATGATGAGTCTATATGTACTGTCGGTTTACACCAGACCAACATCATGTCATGACAAATTCTTTAGCAACAGGCCTTGGGATATGTGGAAAGTATTTTCCACACAGAAGTGAAAAGGATAATATATATTAATTTAAAAACAATCCCCCCTCTTTACACCAAATTGCATTTCATGTATATTTGTAAATAATATCTGAAAAAGAAATCCAGGTAATTTCCATATTTTATAAGCCCATCTTAATCCTACCAAAAGGTGAGCAGAAACCATATCTCATCCTAAAATATTCCCTTTGGCATGAATTTCACAGTAAAATCTACAACTCACCCTTACCCTTGTAACAGAATAACAATCAGACTCATAAGACCATCAAACTCATACAAGAAAAAATCTGCACATCACTGTCAACCAGTGAGCAATGCCACTGGAGGAAAACTAAAACTCAACTAAGCCTGAAATGATCCAGAAATAAAACCCTATAGTATTTCCACAAAACCCAAAGAATCCACCCAAAATACCCATATATTAAAAAATGAAGAAAGCTTTATTAAGTCATGCCAAATAATAAACAATACCCCGTGTTGCTACCCAAAGCAAATGCATTAAAACCAAAACAAACCCAATAAAAAAATGAATGACTATGTGAAACTTTTAAGTTAACTATAATTCAGTCAGAATGGAACAGTGTTAAAGCTGATGTTACCAAATATCTCTGACCTCAGGAAACAATCTGTTGTAAGAGTAACAATTTCATGTCTGTGTGAGCATTTCCAATGTACAGAACACAAAACCCCATGAGCCCAGCAAACATGCCAAATTCAGCAGGAAAAACATACATGTATACATATACACCTGTTACAAGTCCACTTTTGCACCACCCACCCACAGGTATCCATTCCCCAGGGGTCATGGGGACGGGCTGTTTTCCTCTCTGATCTCCTCATCCAGCTCCTTGTCATCCGCTTCAAAACCTTCCTCAGTCCTCTCTGTAAGATATTCCTCTTTCTTGAGAACTCCTTTCTCAGATTTTGGCATGGTTTTCCTGCGAACCCTCTTCCACGCGTTCCACACACGTATTGTTTTGTCCCATGAACAAGAGACATACTGTAAGATAAAACGCTGAACGGTTTGTATTATAATGTATTAGAAGCTCTATCATTCCACATACACATACATTTGGTAGTAAGTTTTATGGAGGGAGAAAGCTGAAGTGCCCATGGTAAACCAAGGGCCTTGCCAAGTTACTGACATCATGTTTCCCACGTGTGATGGACAGATGCAAAAACTATAATGGCACATTGCTGAAAGGCAACTGGTCTTCATCGACTGCTGGACTGTGTGTCAGCCTCCACCTGCATCAACTATCCGTCACATACATGTATGTACAAATCTCCTGTAGATGGTAATTCTATACCTTGACTGTGTAGCCAGTTAGTGAGTATCATGATCTCGCAAGTAAGAGTGAGTTTTACTGCCTCAAACTACAAACTCTGGTAATTCCACAGTTTTGCTTTTGAAGACAGAGATGGTTGAGCATGTGAGTACATGTAATACTGTGTCAAACAATATGACTAGGAAAGCTCTGGTGCATGACAGCAGCACACAGACTTTGTCCACATTGTAGATATTGTAGCACCTGATTTATACAACCACCAGTCAAACAACCCTACCTGATTCCTCTCAGGGATGTGAATGATGCTCCTCACAGAGTCTGTGTGGCCCATATTGGTCTGTACCAATCTATACTCCTCTGTGTCATACACTCTGTTAACACACATAGATCAGCTGTTACACATCAATGATTGAGTGCTGTTGAATGCATACCCAAAATTTCTCACTTACATGTGTATGATGGCAGACAGTTTATGGGTGGATCAAACTGGACAAACTGGGTAAACCACTAGTCTTTGTGGTTTACTTTCCCATATGTGATGTACAGATAGTACATATGTTCACAGCATCTTTGTGTAAGTGGAACTATCGACCTGGCATACATCACTGAAGAGTGAGAATGACGCAATCCAATAACTTCCTGTACAATTCTGGGTTTGAACTCACACCTGATGTGTTCCAGTTAGTGAAAGAAAGCACCTTTGACAACTTGGCCATGACCCACTCCTAGTGCTACGGATGGACATAATTAAGACATATAAGTTCAGTTTTTGCAGCAAAATACCCGAGTTACAGGACAGAAAGCTTCACCCATACACACATAAGCATACCTCAACAAGACCAGAGTGTGGGCTGGCAATTCTAATGTAATAAGAACAGGAGAAAATTGAGCTTTTCCAATAAACTTATTGGACAGCTTATCTGAATAGTACAGGATCCATTTTGACAACTGTGTACGAGTTGTTTATAATCTGATAGATGAGCATACCTGATGACATGAACATACCTGATGACATTCTGCATCCCTGCCACTATACAGCCATTGAACACATCCACACACATACAGCAGACCCCTCCTGGAGCTGCTAGCACCTGCTCACACTCGTTCATCCCATCACCAGCCTGCATAACAAATACACACAACTGTTCAATAGCGTTCTTTGTTGTAAACTTGTGTTTTTGTGAGGGATAAAATATCCAAAAGGGAATGATGTCAAGAGAATATCTACGAGCAAATTCATTAACAAATATTTCTCAGAATATGATTTTTCGTATACTTTATGTAATAGTCTCTGGGAGGAAGGTATGTGTGTGTGTTTACAGAAGTGTAGATGTATGTACTTCCCTTTCTCGCCACTAGCATAAGAGTCTGTCTAATGTGTATGTTTATTTATAACTCATCATCCGTACAGTAATTACCACCTTTAACTTTCTAGAGCAATGTGGCTGTGTAGCCGACATACCCATATCCTGATGGTGGAATCCTCAGAGCCTGTGACCCACTTGTTCCTGACTTTGTTCCACACGACACACGTGATGTCCCCGTCATGGCCCTGTAACGTGTTCACCAGCCTCATCTTCGTCCCCACGGTTGAGAACTTCCTGATGTACACCATCTTATCAGAGGAAGCATAAGCAAACTCATTCCTACAACAGAATGAATAGTTTGTTAGGGAAAGGCTATCACAGGCTGAAATACTGATAATGTAACTTTAAAACCCAATCATTCAATCATTCATAGCATACATGCTCAAAGTAATTCCCATAAAAATAGTACCATCACATTACAGGAATTAAGCAAGTTCTTTCCTGTATAACATCCATGTATAAAACAAAAGTTACAAGCTCAAAGAAATTTGATGACGTTAACACGTTCGATGCAGTTAATGAATGTAAATGTTCAGGTTAGTATTTACACAGTCCACACTGACATTTATTTAACATCACAAACCTACAGATTGTTGAGGGTTAATATTCCCCCTGTCTGGAATAAGCCATGCAGTGACCTTCACCACATACTGTGGTACACATGTGCAAACCTCCCGGTACAAAGCCTCAGTTGAATCAGCTCCGGCCACTGCCTGTGACTTTAAAACCAGCTCAGTAAACAACAACACTATGGCCACCTGAGCATACATGTACAGACATATTAGCATAACATTACCCGTTGTCATTCCAATGATGTTTAAGCAATGCCGTATTAAATTACTACCTCAACCTCTATTCATGTGAAATATAAAATGTTTATACCTCCTGTGTTGGCATGTTAAAAGCTCACACCATCATTACTGTTCTGTACTACAGCTATGATATGTGTCGTGTACTCACGCTACAGGGTTGTAGTGCATGTCCAGGATAACCCCATCACAGGCCATGTCTGTCAGGTCTCCCTGCTGTCCTGTACTACAGCTATGATATGTGTCGTGTACTCATGCTACAGGGCTGTAGTCCATGTCCAGGATAACCCCATCACAGGCCACGTCTGTCAGGTCTCCCTGCTGTCCTGTACTACAGCTATGATATGTGTCGTGTACTCATGCTACAGGGTTGTAGTCCATGTCCAGGATAACCCCATCACAGGCCACGTCCGTCAGGTCTCCCTGCTGTCCTGTACTACAGCTATGATATGTGTCGTGTACTCACGCTACAGGGTTGTAGTGCATGTCCAGGATAACCCCATCACAGGCCATGTCTGTCAGGTCTCCCTGCTGTCCTGTACTACAGCTATGATATGTGTCATGTACTCATGCTACAGGGTTGTAGTCCATGTCCAGGATAACCCCATCACAGGCCACGTCTGTCAGGTCTCCCTGCTGTCCTGTACTACAGCTATGATATGTGTCGTGTACTCACGCTACAGGGCTGTAGTCCATGTCCAGGATAACCCCATCACAGGCCACGTCTGTCAGGTCTCCCTGCTGTCCTGTACTACAGCTATGATATGTGTCGTGTACTCATGCTACAGGGTTGTAGTCCATGTCCAGGATAACCCCATCACAGGCCACGTCCGTCAGGTCTCCCTGCTGTCCTGTACTACAGCTATGATATGTGTCATGTACTCACGCTACAGGGCTGTAGTCCATGTCCAGGATAACCCCATCACAGGCCACGTCTGTCAGGTCTCCCTGCTGTCCTGTACTACAGCTATGATATGTGTCATGTACTCATGCTACAGGGTTGTAGTCCATGTCCAGGATAACCCCATCACAGGCCATGTCTGTCAGGTCTCCCTGCTGTCCTGTACTACAGCTATGATATGTGTCGTGTACTCACGCTACAGGGTTGTAGTCCATGTCCAGGATAACCCCATCACAGGCCACGTCTGTCAGGTCTCCCTGCTGTTCTGTACTACAGCTATGATATGTGTCGTGTACTCATGCTACAGGGTTGTAGTCCATGTCCAGGATAACCCCATCACAGGCCACGTCTGTCAGGTCTCCCTGCTGTTCTGTACTACAGCTATGATATGTGTCATGTACTCACGCTACAGGGTTGTAGTCCATGTCCAGGATAACCCCATCACAGGCCATGTCTGTCAGGTCTCCCTGCTGTCCTGTACTACAGCTATGATATGTGTCGTGTACTCATGCTACAGGGTTGTAGTCCATGTCCAGGATAACCCCATCACAGGCTACGTCTGTCAGGTCTCCCTGCTGTTCTGTACTACAGCTATGATATGTGTCATGTACTCACGCTACAGGGTTGTAGTCCATGTCCAGGATAACCCCATCACAGGCCACGTCTGTCAGGTCTCCCTACTGTTCTGTACTAGATGTACGGTATGTGTCATGTACGCACGCTACAGGGTTGTAGTCCATGTCCAGGATAACCCCATCACAGGCCACGTCTGTCAGGTCTCCCAGCTGTTCTGTACTACAGCTATGATATGTGTCATGTACTCATGCTACAGGGTTGTAGTCCATGTCCAGGATAACCCCATCACAGGCCACGTCTGTCAGGTCTCCCTGCTGTTCTGTACTACAGCT